>NW_027494205.1:0-25000 GCF_021521415.1 Bidens hawaiensis
AACCGGGTATTCTAAAACCGGGTATTTGAATACCCTATTATCGGGTATTGAAAAAAACACTATTTACGTGTTTTTCCGGGTTTATTTCCAGGTATTTTTTCGGGTATATATATTGAATTTTTAAAAGTTTGCACTTTTTAGGGGTATTTTTCGGGTATTTTTAAGGTATACATCGGGTATTTGAAATACCCAGTTTCGGGTATTGGAAAGTTCGGGTTCGGTTCGGGTTCGGGTTTTTGTGTCAAAATGCATACCCTCTCCGTACCCTACCGGTATGATCGGGTACGGGTATTAAAACCCGGGTATTAGAAAAACCGATTCCAGGTTTTTATTTCGGGTTCGGTTCCGAGTTCGGGTTTTTTTTACACCTCTACTCGTAAGTGATGAGTAAAAATTGTCTTTCTAGTAAGAAAAAATAAAATCCAGACTTTTCCAGACAATAAAATGTAATTTAATCTACAATTAAATAATTAATAATAGAAATATAAAACGAATCTAACGAACACATAAAAATATAAAACGAATCCAACGAACACATCACATCTCTCTTTTTATCCATATCATTATATTATTAATTAATGCAATTAACTTATGTACAACTTCGGTTTCAATGTCACTTTCAGATGCTGGCTTTTCTATATTTTATTATTTTGCTATTGTCATTATTTATGTATTCTTCATCGGATTAGTCAAAGTCAAAACTTTCGTCCTCTCCGTTTGCGCTTCGTAATTTGCATCCTATTTTACTATTCAACAATTGCTTCTCTTCTTCTTGTTCTTCTCCGATCTCATTATTCTCTTCTTGTCTAATACAGTTTTGCTCTCTTGTAATCATTATCTGCTTATCAAAGGTATAACATTATACTTATTTGAACTTAACTTTATATTATATGATGTATCATGTATGTTACTTTATTTGGTAGAAATTTAATTGTCACTAGAGTGATTTCAAGTTTTCAACAAATAAGAAATTAATTAGTTGTAAGTTCACAAAACATAAAAACCTTAACTCATTTCATAACATCCTAGGAAAACATAAAAACCTTATACAACATGTTATGTTTGTGGTTTCACAGGGATACAGGGAACCTTGACACGCTATGATGTGCTTTCAGTTCTCGTATTGTGACAAGGACGAACAACCGATAAGTCCAACACATAGCACGATCAATTCCTTAAACTGGGGGTCTTTAGATCGTACTGCGTCCGCATCCGGGTCAGATTCAAGTTACCAAAGTGTGCCTGATCCCACAACTAAATTAAAAATGTCCAAATATTATCCTAGTTTCTCCAGAATGCCAACTAATCTTAAAGAGTTTAAATTTTACGAGCTCAAATCGGTTACCAAGAACTTTAGCCTGTCTGTGAAGGTTGGAGAGGGCGGGTTCGGGTCAGTATACACGGGCACAGTTAAAAATCCCCGGGATCCGAGTAAAGATCTTAGTGTTGCTGTGAAACAGCTTGGCAAAAGAGGATTTCAGGGGCACAAGGAGTGGGTGACCGAGGTTAACGTTCTTGGGATCGTTGAGCATCTGAATCTCGTTAAGTTAGTTGGTTATTGTGCGGAAGATCACGGAAAAGAAATCCAACGGCTTTTGGTATATGAATACTTGCCTCATAAATCTGTAGAATATCATTTGTCAAGTAGATCCCCGACCACGCTCTCATGGTCGATGAGGTTAAAAGTGGCTCAAGACGCGGCTCGTGGATTGACATATTTACATGAAGGAATGGACTTCCAGGTATTACTTATTCTACAATTAAAAACTATGCATTTTGTTTTAGTTGTACATATATAATCCTTGATTAATTTTGTCATTTTGTTGTATTATTGTTAGATTATCTTTAGAGATTTCAAATCTTCAAATATTCTTCTAGACAATCAATGGAACGCTAAGCTTTCGGATTTTGGATTAGCTCGGTTAGGTCCTAAAGAAGGATATTCACATGTCACAACAGCGGTAACCTTACATTATGAACTATGTAATTTTATTATAAGTTAATAACTTCAAGTTGCTAAGAGTTAATGCGATGATCAGGTAATAGGAACAATGGGATATTCGTCTCCAGAATACATACAAACCGGTCATCTAACTACCAAGAACGATGTATGGAGTTATGGGGTGTTTCTATATGAACTCATAACGGGTAGGCGTCCAATGGATAGAAACCGACCCACGAATGAGCAGAAGCTCCTAGAATGGGTGAGACCCTTCCTAGATGTTAAAAACTTTCCACAAATAATTGATAGTAGACTTGAAGGTAAGTACTCACTGAAATCTGCATTGAAGTTGTCGTTGATTGCAAACAAGTGTTTGTCTAGAAATCCTAAATCAAGGCCAAAGATGAGCGAGGTTTTGGAAATGATTAACCGGCTTGTAGTAGCTGAGTCCGAAACAATGGTTCCTGAATCACCTCTAGGTGTTCCGGTCCCATTCGATGCTATACAAGAAATTACCGAGGGTAAAAAGACTGGTGTAAATGAAGGTAAAAGTAAATTAACAACCTCCATTGATGTCAAACTTGGAGAGTCTGCTTGGTTTTCTGGATTATGGCCTTGGAAGCCTTCAATAACTTGTTGATTTGAAGTGATAATGTGTATAGAATGGTTGTAACTAATGTTATTTTGTCCACTTTCGGTTAATGCATATATAAATGAATCAATGACGATCGAGAGCGTTGACATAGCCGGAGTAAAGATTAGTTTATAGAAACTAGAATTTTGTCCCTCGCGCGCTGCAGCGAGAGAGCTTATGGATCTTGTTTTGTTAACGATGTATGCGTCAGCCTTATGTCGTGTATATGAATCGTTCTTATCCGTAGTAAAGCCAAGTTCATGTCCCATTTAGAACTCTTTTAACTTTAGTCAACAAATGCATTTACCTAAATAAAACCACTATTACACCTTTAAATTCTTATAACCACCAAACCTGATAAACTAATTTAAACACTCAAATGTTCAAGTATAATATATAAAAAAATTATTAACTCACAAACTTCTATACAAAAGTACAAAACTTATCATCATCATCATCATCATCATCATCAATATATAGAGAGATGGCAGTGGCCGCCATAGACAGCCGGCAATGGTAGAGCAAGAGTCAGTCAGATTCTCATCATCATCGGGTCAAAGAAAATGGCGCAAAGCATGAAAGGAGAACATAAGGCACCACTCATGCATTTCCCCGCCGACAACGCCCGTCTCTTTGTTTCTCTCTCTAGAACCCATCCTTCGTCCTTCTTTCTCTCTATAGATAGACAGCCACATATCCAACTTGTAAATGATCCTACACAGCAGCCATGGAGTTGTTGGAGAGAAGACAAAGCTAGGCAGCCATGAACATAAAGACAGAGAAACAGCTGAAAAGTAAAGCATAGCAGATGAGGCAGTGTGTTTGTCATAAAGCAAAGCAGACAAAGACACGTTGAAAAGGAAGTACACTGAGCTGGCAAGTTGAGCACGCCTCAATGGGTTGTAAATTACGCATAAAAAGATGGAGCAATTTCAGTAGAAGTTTGTGAGAGTTAATAAACTTTTCAATTAATATATATATATATATATAAGAAAAATCTTGTGTTTTCTATGGCTTAAGGTAGCAATAACCGAATCGAAATTAACCGAACTGATCGAAACAATTCATATTTTCATATAATTCTAACCTTTATTCTTCCATTTCATGTATTTTATGTTTTATATTCATTTTCATGTATTTATGCATCAATTTCATGTATTTCTATCAATGCTAGAAAATTGCTCCACTTGCGACGTCATTTATAGTTGGAAATGCGTAGGAAACACATCTCCAACAAAAATTTCTGACACATTTTCCAATGCGTAGCAACCTCAATCCCGCTCTCGTACATACAATAATTGGTGCTGAAGATCAAAAGTTGAATTGATATAACATACAAAAAAGAAAGAAATTGTGATTTCATGGGAGGTTACCGAAGGGGTACAAAGGTCCTCGGTAGTTTTGAGAAGTATACAGCCCTGTTTTCTTTCCGTCAACACCAGATTTACGAAATCAAACAAAATTAACATCAAATTACAGTTATTATTTCATTAAAACTGAATTGAGTGATGACTTTACTTTAATTTAAAAGCAACCAATGGACATTTTTGCATGAGATTCTATTAGTGGAGCCTTGCCACCCTCTCAAACTTTTCTCTACACTCCTGGCCTATAAATACAAGTGTATTTCACTCATTTTTACACTTGCTCTTACTCTAAATTCTCTCTCAAAACTCCATAGATTCAAGGTTGTTATTTCTTAGTGTTCTTGAAGTTTTTGACTTCCAAGAGTCGAACTAAGTTTAATCTTTCATTCTATTTAGCTTATGTAGTCTTATTAATACTTGTTTATGGTGGTACAACATATATATAATACACACCCATTGTTACCTTTGGTGGTTGTTTCTCCAACTCCGGTTGGTTAAGCTTCAGAGTTCGTAAGGCAAGGCTTCATGTAGGACTTTCGTGGCCCTTGATATATATACACTTATACATATTGTTGCACATATTAATCATGTTTAACTTATGCTCTTTTTAGTTTTCTTTGTCATATTTATGAAGTTCCATGGTGGGGGGTTGTAGAGACTAACCTCGGTTTAACCGTAAATAGTCCAAACCGTGAAACGAACTTGTTATTAGTTTGTTAAATAATTGTTTTAAACATGCCTTATGTTCGATTTAAGTTTCTAAATTCATTTGTACAAGTTCTTGGTTATTTGGGCATGTGGAGACCATCAAGGAACGTATTGTGAGATGGAAACCGAACCAATCCGATTTTTACTCGCTTAAGACACACAAGTGTGTTTTTAGCTATTAAGACTTGTATATTTCTTTAAAAAATAGTTAACAAACTGATTTTTAATCACTTTCTTAATTACTTGGGAATGTTAGATCCAACTTAATCTCATAACAAAGTTTGGACCGACAAAAACCGAACACTCGCTTAACGGACGATGTTAGTTCTAAAACAATATAACTACATATTTGGTTAAGTCTTATTAAGTTTTATTGAGTTATCTCATAACATTCATTATTTTGGAAAATTGACTTTGGGTTTTGACCAATTATCAAGACCCGAACCAACAACCCGAGACACTCGTTAAAAACCCGTTTTAGTGTCTATATTCCGAAGGAACTTGCATTTTGCATTTTTTCCCACCTTATTACTTAACATTGGTTAAGTAAATATTAAGGTTAGATGCTTTAACCTGGTTTCGAACAAACTTACTTTTTTAAAGGACTATTATTATGTTTTTCTTAAATATTTACCTTTTAAACCTCAAAATTTAAATTGTTTACAATTCCTATCATTTATTTTATTTAAGACTTCTTAAGACAACCTTCCTAATACAAGACTTCCTTTCATCTAGACTTGTCCGTTAAACCTCATCCTTCCGGTTACTCGTCATTTTACCAAATCAAGTTTATCACTTGAATGTGAGTACTTTCGTACCCCTTTTTCCATCTTTCGTTTTGGAGTGACATTTCATAATTATCAAACTAAATGCTTTATTTATTTGAATCATTAAACCCACAAACGTGATTGTATACTTTACTTAAATATTTGCTCGATTTGGTGTTCTATGCTTACTTGCCTATGTGTTTATCGCTTTTGGTTGGTGGAAGTCTATAAATCCGTGAACTATCTGGTATTCTCTTATAGCACGGTGTCGTTAACGTAATGCAATTAACGATATTCTATTAAATCCTGAACCATCTGGTATTCTCTTATGACAGGTGTCGCTAACGTAAGTCTATTAGCGATTTTATCCAAATTATGGCGTTTATTTATTGTTTCGTATACAAGTTTTGTGGCTTTTTATTATTATATACTTATATACTCAAACTTATGAATTGCTCACCAACCTTTGTGTTAATAAACTTTATTTTATGAAATGTTACAGGTTTGATTTTTGTTGACTCGAGGACTTGACGAAAAACGTTACCAAGACTCTTAGGATATTAGTAAAACGAAAAACATAATTGTTTACTTGTATTCAATTTGTTTGTATGAACGAGATGTGTTGTTTATTGATTTATGAATAAAATGAGTTGATTAAATATTGTCACTTTAATAGTGTCTTGTGTTTTGAGCAATCCGTTGCACCCCGGCATGTTCCGCCACCTTTGATCGGGGTGTAACATGTACGTTCTTGAAAACCCCTAAAAAAACTCAAAAAGACACATAAAAAAAAATAAAATAAAATAAAAGAGAAACAGTTATTCTCTTGTTCCTAAATTATATTCTGTTATATTAAATAGATAATAATAGCAAAAACAACAATAAGATTATATATTAGCTGCTAAATTTGTTCTTTAGTCTATAATTAAAAATGGGCTCCACATATCTACAGTTTAAGTTACAGTTGGAGACTCATTGAGTGTATAATATCAGAATATACATATATCACTCTCTATTGAGAGAGAAAGAAAGAAGTATAGACCATAAAGCTGTATTAAAAACCCAAAGAACATATACATCAAACAGAACTTTATAAACTTCGAAGAAACCAATTAGAGTTCTTTTTGTTTGTTGTGAATAGTTAACTAATTAATTAAGAACATATATGGTGGGACAGAATATTTTATAATAAAATCAATAAATAAAAGGGAGAAAGCTGAAAAGATAGAGAAATATTTATTATGCATATATATAATAAGAGATCGAGAGTGAGGGAGGGAGTATTTATCCTTGTCACGCCAACATACAAGCATGGCTATACAACGCCTTACAATGTAGAATTTAGCTCTTTGCTTCTTTGCTATATGGCTACACTTCTTCCCGAATGATCTGTTGCATGTTTCTTGCTCGTTACACCCGCTTGTCTTGTTATTTGATCTGCTCCTACTGATTTCCTCCACCTCCATTTAAACCAAGTCTATCAAGTAAGATAGACTTATGAATGACCAATTTGAGTGGTGATAGATATATACCTTTTTGAGAGGAAAAGGGTAGGTATTTTTACGGCAATGATGGTCATAGGTTTTTATGGAGTTAAAATTTGGAACTTGTACGTTGTTGTAGTGGGTCGTGTGTTTGAATACGAGAATGCATGTGTACGGATTAGCCTTTTGTATTCAAAGAAAAAGCTGTCGACAGTCGAGACTGAGTCGTCTTTTTTATTTTTTATTTATTTTTTTAAACGTGCAAAAAATATTATCAATCTTATACAATCCATCTTACTTAAGTTTAAATCTCACTTATAATGATACTACCCATATTTTAAAGTGTGCATCGATTAATTCAAACTTGATCACTACCCAAAAGAAAACTTTTAAAGAAAACCTCTTGACCACCCCATCAAAGTGAAAGTGGCAATTAGACTTTGAGAGTATGTCCAATTCCTATAATTTGCATAATATAGTTTTGTATTAAAAAAATCCTCAACCAATAACAGACCCGCATGGTTTTTTCTCTCTTTTTCTATTTATTTTATAACCTTTACTTTATGTTCCATTTATGCTCTATTTGTTAAAAATCAAGCCGTATTCATGGTTTCTAACACTCATTTTTATAACAACGTGATTTTTTTTTCTAATTTTTAAATATACTGTCACAATGTGTTTTCTTGGTATTCTTCTCTTTACATGTTATTATTGGTATACAAAAAGTTTTTTAAATTTATTTGTATACTTTTGGGATATATTTTGCAAGTGGTGAGTTTGGTATATCTTAGCTGAAAAGTATGTACAGAGAACCTCATGATCCGATGAAGTGGTGGAAAGATTGATTTGATTTCCATATTTCAATCTCAGCCTTTCCCTTTTTGTAGACAGTGACTTTCTAACATAAATGATTGATTGAATTAGTTTAGAGCATCTACACAATGGTTTTATGTGTGTGGCCTAGATCTTGGTGGCATTAGCTATGCCACCGGACTAGAAAATAGCAAACTTCATGCGATAAGTCCTATTACCACACACACTAACAGTTATAGCATAACATTATCTTTAAGCTCAGCATGAATTCAGAATGATTATCTATATAAAATTGGATTTTACAATTTTACATATATTTACACTTAATATCAGTTAAGTAGAGATGATTATCTTTTAAAAAATATAAATAAAAGCAATTAACTTACTCTTTGAAAAAAATATTCCATAATGTTAAAAAGCTCAAATAATTGTTTTGTGAGTCATCTGAAATTTCCCCCAACAGATCCCCCCTCGTGCGGCCACCTTTTACTGTTGCATTTTCCTCTTTTTTTCAACACTTGCCAGTAATGCTCTCCTTTTCAAGATCATGCATTTAGTTTTTTATTTTTATTTTTTTCAACGATCGTTTTTTACACATAAAATCCATCTAGTCTTACGCTCGAAAGAATTTAAACTCGTAACACTTTTACGTGAGACAAAAATCACACCATTGAACTATAAGGTCACGGGTAAGTTGGATTAGCCACTTTTAAATTTATAAAGAGATAAGTACTTCATTCCCAAAAACGTATAGTATATATGTATATACATAGATCAAATAATTATAACAAGAAGCAAATTACAATCTCTTTCACGCTTTTCGCAATTGGTGTCATATCATTGGATGCAGGTTGCAAACACCGCGATGGAGGGGTGCTAGAGGGGGCTCGGGGGACAGGAGTTTAGCTGGAGTCGCAAACGTGAGGACCATTTGATATATTTTTTTTATTTTCTATAATATTTAATAATAGATGATTGCGGTTACGCAGCCCAAACACCACCATGATGGGACGCTAGATGGGATCGAGTTGAGGGCGTAGGGCACCATTTGCTGATTTTTAAACTCTTTTTTTTATATAATATATAACCGATGAAATAAATCACCTCAACTCAATACCACATTTCACATAAAACCTCAGTAAAGCCTCATTTAAGACTTTTAACATTACGAAGATGAATAAAAGTGTGCGTAAACAAAATGTTTATATGACAAATTTTTTTCTCACATAAACCCTCTTTAAACTCTTCCATAACACATATTCTAACAATTAACAAGAATATTTGAATATTAAAAAAATTATTTACATTATTTACATTATAGTAAATTTTAAAAAGGAAAGAAATAGTACATTGGTTTATTTAGAGTGAAGTGGAAGTTGGAAAAGAAGAGAGATTGGGGAACAAAAAGTCTAGTCAAATATTGAGCTATAAAACAAACACGTGCGTGTCTGACAATATTAAGATGGCGTGCAAGTATTAAAGCAGAAAGTAGTAACATTATAAGTCGTGGAGCACATGTGTGGGGGTACACGTGTTTTGAGACTGTGAAAAGCACTTGACTTCTGCGTGTAAAGCGCATTACTAGGTCCCTTATTAGGCTACCCACTATGGGGCGGGGTTGGCTGAGTTGGCCGGCGTCATTGGGCGCTTAACACCACCAAGGGGCGTCTTTGATGGTGGGTCGCTGTTGCTCAGGGTGGTTGCAAAGCTGGGCGCAGAAGAGGAGTTTTTAGTGGGCCCTCTCTCTCTATCTCTCACAAACATACATACATATGTATATATATATATATATATATATATAACGGGCACGGAAGAGGGGTTTTTACCATAGCGGGGATGAGGCTTCGATGCCCCCGGTGCTTACGTGGCACGGTGGAGGGGCTTCGAAGCCCTCCCACCATTGAGGACAGCCTTATAATTCATTCGGGCTTGCAAATTACACCATCTAAATTACTTCCCAAACTAAATGCATATACCAATGAGGTTGAGGTGTACGTCTAATGCGACGGGACCAGCACTTAAATATTGTTAAGAGGCTAAACAGAGCCAGTGTGTGCTTGAGCTTGACTCGAACTTTATACTTAGCTAGCACGGCTCAAAATTAGAATCTTAAACTTGAGCTTACTCGACTCAGTTTGATTCACCTTTACAACTTATTTTATTGTTGAAGCCAAGCATATAACTTATTTTTGTCAAATAGACTAAAAATGGAACTTACTTAGCAAAGTAGAACTGTAGAATAAGTAAGTTACACAAATAAAATTTATTAATTCTTGCATGGGCATACCCTAATAGGGTAGGTGGTTTTTCATTTATATGGGACGGAAATAAATAATGTTTGAATTATAATTACTTTAATTCTTAAAATTTAAATAAAATTAATTTTTTTCTCCTCTATTACAATATCCCATATGTATTCATGTCACTATTTTTGAATGAAATGATTATTCTTTGCAAATATGTCCACATCCACATGCTATCTTGCAGTAATTTGAATAATTGATCAATCGAAACAGTGACGTTGGTACTATGGAATATAGCTAATCATACGTTGAATCGAAGAGCCTTTAAAGTTTTAACTCACAAGATTAGAAAAGTATTTGGCAACAAGTTTGGTTATGATTGCTTTTCTTTTATAAATAAACACATACATACATACATACACAAAACATTTTGTTCATTTAGTTAACACAAAACATTTTGTTCATTTAGTTAAATGAACCAACATATACACATATTACCGTTTGTTCATTTATGTTCAATTATTCATGAACATTAGTTCATTTAAATTCATTTTTTATACATTATCAATACAGTTTTCTCTCTTCTTTACTCACAACCAATTCAACAAATATTAAAAAATAAATAGGGGCAAACAATGTTCCCTAAATGTTTCCCCAAATTTACAAAAAATCACTACATTTCTCTCTCCACTCTATAATTTACACTCACAATCACTCACAACCCCACCCTATAATTTACAAACTCCCCATACATAATTTTAAGGGATGGGATGTGAATGCTCTAATTAGTTAGTTAACCAATGACACCCATGTTAAGGAGTGAGCTAGTTAAAATTTTATTGCATATATAACAATGACATGACACTTTAACCATGTTACAACACAAAAGTAATAATATAATTGCTAAGTAATAATATAATTGCTCGTTCGAGATCCATTAGCTAGTTTTCAACTAGGAGATAGACCATTTACATGTGCCATTCTTTTTAAATAAATCGGACAAATATTTCATTTTATTAAAAACTGTGCGTTACACTATCCACTTGACGCATGTAGTTGTCATTAATAGGCAATTTGATATATACAATTCATTTTCTTCCAAAACACATTACCCATAAATGAAATATTTAATAGATGTTTTGAATTTTAGAATGTCATTATCAAAGGCATTTGACTCTATGTTAATTGGTAGTGTAATGGGTACTTTTGTAACTTTAGAAATTGAGGCTTCAGATTAAGTAAGCGAGTTAGTTAATTTAGTTGTAATTTTTTAGTTGTTAAAAAACGTAGTCAATATTTATCTACCATAGTAAAGATACTAAAATGTTACAAGGTAAACAAATTAAATAATAATTTACCCTTAAATTTTGTCTATCAAGTATAAGTAGATTTGTAGAAAATTATCCACCATCTAAGGCTATCCGTAGTGTGGCGACAAATGCTCACTTCCGAGACGATTTTTTGGGTGAACACCACCCCCAGGCGATTGTGGTTGGGGGGGGGGGGGGGTTTATTCTAAACAAGATCAAACTATATTTAGCTTATTATTTAAGTTGCAATCATATTATTATTGCTTTTCGAAAACACATTATTAATTACTTTCATTTTCTAACAACTAATTTCTTCCATATTTCATCCAATGTCTCAAATAACACTAGAATCAACAATTGTTTGGTTTTAAAGCACACATCTTTACCAAGCTAGTGACTGTAATTATTCAACTTGTAACTTAATATATATTTTTAATAGGAAAATTGGTTTTTTTTAGTCCCAACTATTTCATTTTTGTCGGCGGTGGTCCCAACTTTCATTTTGGCTGGCAACGGTCCCAACTTTAACATTTGTTTCTTTCACCGGTCCGCGACTAACGGAGTACTAACTCCGTTAGGTGATTGGTGACGTGTCCATCCTACATGTCAAAAAAACATGACATGGCTGCCTACATGTATATTACCTTTGTTTACACTCACAATCAATCCCCAATTTTAACTGGTCACACCCAAATCAAAACCCCTAATTCTCTCAAGAACCCTAATTGCATGTCAGTCATATCAATCACACGATAATCATATCAAACAGTCATCCTCATCCCGCCTCGACACCTCAATACTTCCTTCACTAATCACTACCACCACCCGCCATATTTGACCACCGCTACCATCATTCATTCACTCACTCACACTTCTCATCAAAATCAGTTAACAATTATGCTTCAATATGTCGAATTTGTTCAAAAAAAATTTGAGAATCGGTGTCTAACCGCACAAATTCAACCAAAAACACTCCACATCCATTGTCTAATTCAACCTACGCAAGCTATTCTATTTCTCACAGAGCCTTAACCGATCAGATTATGATGTGTTCATCCTCCACCAGCGAGTTCGATCGGATACCTCTTGATGTGTTTATGCAGATCGTGAAACTGTTTCAACCAAACGACGTCGCTAGACTCACCGCGATTTGCAAGTTGTGGAGGTTAATTGTGTCGGATAATAGGGTTCTTGAAAGAATTGGGGGTTTTGATTTGGGTGTGACGGGTGAAAATTGGGGATTGATTGTGAGTGTAAACACCTTATGTACAAGGTAATATACATGTAGGCAGCCATGTCATGTTTTTTTGACATGTAGGATGGACACGTCACCAATTACATAACGGAGTTAATAGTTGTGGACTGGTGAAAGAAACGAATGTTAAAGTTGGGACCGTTGCTAGCCAAAATGAAAGTTGGGACCAGCGCCGACAAAAATAAAATAGTTGGGACCAGTAAAAACCAATTTTCCTTTTTAATAACAAAACATATTCCACAAACATTCAATTTAGTCATTGATTATCGATTTTAAACGCCATTATTCATATACTCATATGCATCATTAATTGAACTGAAGTTGTATTGTTTTATATTCAAATTTAAGATCTTTGAACATGATTCTTCTTTCTCAATGGTCAACGAATCATTCAAAAGAGTTACTTGTTAAATTCATCACATCATGATACACTTGTTTTTTGACCTGGGGGAAACTCTCATTTAAGGCCAACGCTCGTGAACACTCGCATGAAGGCATGATAATGGGGTGAGATAAGACCCGGTCAGTTAGAGGATCCAACTAGTGAACGCCGTCGTCTACTCGCCTAGTCTCTCATCATCACTCGGTGCCGCCGAAACTAAATGATGGGATGGATCACATTAAACACCAATTTTCTCCCTTTTCATTTCACCACCAAGTCATTGGCTTGAACATGTTTGGCTTGAACAAACATCTTTCTTAATACTGGAACCAGTGTATGCAGTCCAAGGTTTTTGACCCACATGATCACCGATCTACAAGCTATTGACTTTTGTGTCCCGGAAGGGGCTTTTAAAAGGTATAGAATATATAAATATAATGTATATCTTTTTGATGCAACATTACTATCGAGCCGGGGGTCTAAGATTTTTTTTTTCATGGCTTAATGCAACACTACTATCGAGCCGGGGGTTTTGCCGGAAGCAGCCTCTCTATTCCTAAAGGGTAGAGGTAAAGTTGTCTACATCTTACCCTCCTCAGACCCTACCATAGCTTTGCTATTGATGGGACATACTAAGTACGATGATGATGATGATGTATATCCTTTTGATTGGTTGTCAACTAGTTGGAGGCCACCTATAACCAGTGTCTTAGAACTCGTTGGGCACTAGTGGAATGGTGGAGTAGAGATTAACGATTAATCGTGATTAACTAAATTGGAATTTATATAAAATTTTCAGTTTTTGACCAGATAACGATTAATTGACAACTAGTCGGTAGGTTATCGACTAGCGATTAACTGATGATTAATCGGCGTTTGTGCGCGATTTTTACAACCATGCTTATAAGAGGAGTAACAAAGTTCATGGGTAATTGGTTAACTAAAGCTATATAATATAATATAAAAAGACAACAATGCAAAGACGTAAATTTTTTTTTGTTATTTTTATATAATGGTGACTTTCTTGTAAATTTTTTTATTTGTTATTTTTTTAGAACGACGATTTTCTTGTAAAATTTTTATTTGTTATTTTGTTATACGTAATTTTTTTATTTGGTATTTAGTACCGATGTTTACGTTTTGGTTATTTAGAAAAGATATTTGCCAAGATCGGCTGGTTGACCTAATGGCCGGACCGGTGGTGTTTGGGTGCGGCAAGCTTCTTGATAGCCGTTCCTATTTAAGTTTTGTAATGATAAATATATTTTATAAATAACCAAATAGTAAATACGTTTAATGTTAATGAGCTTTAGCTCAACCTGCATTTGAAGGATAGTGGAGCTTTGAAACAGAGGTCGCAAGGTCTCAAGTTCGAATCTGATTCAAACTGGGGTTTACCACAATGGACCTTCGGACGGTAGGTTTTTCTCGGAATAAAAGATGGTGGGCTTAAGCTACCCAACGCTATATGTGACTGTGGGCGTATGAGCTTGGCCTTTGCTACTGGGAGACTCCGGATAATCGGGTTTTACTCGTTGATCATTTAAAAAGAAAAAATAAATAAAAATAAAAAAAATAAACTAAATACGCTTAATTTCAAAGAAAAAGAATTTGTAGCAGCATGTTAATTGGGGTCCACACTACCTCAAAACCAAATCCCGCAAATCAAACTTTCCCTTATTAAATTCACTTGACCATGATACGTGACGAGCGTGTGCCGACTACCGACGGAAATTTCAAAAGAAAAAAATTTTATTCGCCATCATAACTTCTAACATTATTTAATTCTTTTAAATTACGTAGTTAAGTTTAGTTTAAATGATCTATATTAACTTCTAGTTGAAAGACAAACATGTTTAGTTAAACAGATCAAGTTTAATTTTTTTAACTGTGTTTTATCTTTTAATTTTTATGCCTTTCTTTAAAATATATCTTTTCTATACCTATCATCCTTCAGATTTAACACGTATAAATAACACTTTAAGGCCTTTAACTGATTAATACCCAAAATATCTAATAACTTGGAGCTAAACTAATCATCTGTATCAATTCATCATAAAAGTCACGTTTTTGTACTAAAAATAAGAATATAATTTTTTTTTCAAAATACTATGCAGAATATTAAAATTTTATATTGATAAACGAGTGTCATTTCATTTTATATAATTATGTTTTTTCAACGTCGGTTCAGTTTTTCCTATCAAGTTTTCTTTTTTTTTTTTATTAAACTTTCTAAAACAATTATAACAAAGAATTCATTAGGTAAAATTACATCGTGTAACTTGTATTATAGCTTAACTGAATTATGTTTACGCTTATTTTATAAATCTAGTTCATTTAAATATGTTAGATATAACTGTAAGAAATAAAACAAAATATCATAAAAAGTCAAGTAACTTAACTTCACGTCAAAACAAAAATGCTGCATTTTTTGGAGTACAAATTCGTTTGTTTATCGAATATACATTTAATAGATCTTCAATTCAAAATCAAATCATTGTAGAAATAACGTGTGAACGACAAACCACGGTCCCCGGCCACATATTAATCCAAATATAACAAATTCACTTTGTGGTATATGGAAATAAATTCATATTGTTCGGTCAAATCAAACTATGTGATAAAAGGTATAAAAGTGAATAATAATTTTATAATTTAAAAATACAATTTTTTTTATTTTTTAGTTTTAAAAAAATGATACTCATGATTGTAGAAATCGTACCTAGAAGTCGATTAATTCCCGAGTAATCGTTAGTTGGTATCCCACCGTCTAGTCGGTGATTAATAGTTGTATGGTCAAAATTGAAAATTTTTACATATAAAATATGGTGTGAGTATCTTCAAAAATTTACAAATAATTTTAATACGATCAATTCCTTTAATCTTGATTAATCGTTAGTCACTACCCTAACATCTGACTAGCGGCTATCGATTTCTATAAGATTGTGATGTATGAAACGAAGCAGTAATCTAGTATCCTATATTAAATTACAAAAAGATATGAAACAATAAAACTACAAATATTTAAGAAAAAAACAAAACTTACGTTTCGCACAACTTGTCCACTAAAACCGAATCTTTTAGCTACATAAAATAAATATATCGCTTGCTACTTGTATTATATGTCGCCTAACGTATTTGTTTAGACCTTCAAGCATCAACCAATGGTGAGTTCCGACACACCGGAAACGTAGGATGAACTTTCAACCACGTATCTACACAACTCACATGAAACAAGTGCCCACATTCGGGCAACAACCTAAGTACATCCGTTGGTTTGTACTCATCCAAACATATAGAGCAACTAGAGTTGTTAGTGTCCCCTTTATGAGACAACATGACCTCAGAATAAACAAACGTAGGAAAAGTCATGAGAACATCATCATCAAGTCCTTGAGAGATTCTTATGATGTGGTCTTCATTGTCGGCATGGTGGTGGTTCGAAGCGATGGCTATTCTGGCTTGAAATGGCGGTCTAGTGTATGTGCGGCTCTTATAGATGTAGGACCTGTAGGAGAGGATGACAGCGAGGAAAAGAACTATGAAGAAGATCCCGAGGCGGTAGGGGCCCGGGCCCACGTTATTTTCGGTGTCCGTGGTGGCGTATAAAGGTGGTTCTACGGAGGTTATTGTGGTGTTCAAATTTGGAAGGTTAGCTAGGGAAAGTTGTCACACGTTTGGTTGTTTATGTTAGGATTAAACGCACACACGAAACTGAACACACACACAAAAGCAATAAACGAACACGAGGATTTAACGTGGTTCGGTCTAAACTGACCTACGTCCACGGGTGGCAACTAGATATTCTTTATTGAGTGACAAAAGATTACAAGTACATAATGTTGTTTATATAGAGACTGAATTAGGGTTAGTAAATTATTATGCAAGAAATCTAAACCGGGCCGGGCTTCGGTCTGGCCACCCTACACCCATCTGCCCTTTGGACTTCAAATAATAAATCGGGCCAACAAAAGGCCTACGAAACCCAACAATCTCCCACTCGGAGGCCTTGAATACTCTCGTCTGCACTCCTGATTGTACTTCTGTAATCTGAACATTAAACTTCTTCTAGTTGCCACCGCCTTCTCATCAATTAACCAGAAGGCCCGTTGAAGCTCCCCGGAGCTCCAACACGTCAGTCACGGCTGAAACTGCCCCTGACCCATTCTCTGTCCCTACCGGCTCCAACTGTAACGAACTACCGGATCCTGAGATAACCTGAGAACAAACACTCTCCATATTCAGCAAGTAATTCATTGGAGAGACTTTTACAGCTGGAATACTGGTTTTCTTAATCCACTGTCGACCTGGAACTGTAACTGAAACACGACCTGTGCTCCCACTGTCACGATGTCCCCCAACTGATTTAACCTTCCTAGCTCGTTCATCCTGAATATTCACTTTGGCTCTGGGTTTGTTACTTGCAAAACGAACCTTCTTCTGCCCACGAGATTCTGTGAACCGGATTTTGTCTTTCACCAAAACTGGATCCACTCCTTTCGATGACATGCCGACCATATACAATGAACCCATTTTCGTGCCACGAGCAACCACAAGATTCCCTTTGACTACTTTCCACTGCCCATTCCCGAACTTAACATCGTGCCCTTGGTCATCCAACTGCCCAACTGAAATCAAACGTTTCTTCAAACTTGGAATAACCCTCACGTCTTTCAAAGTCCAAGAAGTACCGGCTGAAGTTATCAAATCAACGTCTCCCATACCCGTAACCTCTAAAATATCATCATTCGCTAGTCGAACCTTTCCAAAATCCCCAAATTTAAGATTCTTCATCGTTTCACTACAGTGAGTGGCATGAAACGATGCACCAGAATCCATCACCCAAGCATCAACGCTACTCTCAACACTACAAACCAAAGCCTCATCACTACTGACCCCGTCATCTGTGTCGTCTTCTGTAACGTTCACCTCTTTTTTACCATTCGGACACTGATTCCTGAAGTGTCCTTTCTCTTTACAACCCCAACATTCAATATCCTTACGAGTCTTAGACTGACTCCTCTTCATGCTCCCACTGCCTCGCTGTTTTCCCTTACCTCTACCTTCTGTGACTAGCATATTGCCTGATGATTCACCTGAACTTCTGCGTCTTGAATCTTCTCCCAGAATCAGATCTCGAATCCCATCGAAAGTAATATTTGTAGACGAACTACAAACTGCAGTCACTGTTTGCGACCAACTGTCGGGCAAAGAGGATAATAACAAGAGGCCTTGAACTTCATCATCAAACTTAATGTCAACTGACACTAAGCGGGACAAGATCGAATTAAGATTATTGATATGCGTTGTAACTGACCCACCCTCTTTCATTCTTGTTGTCACTAGCTCTCGGATAAGATAGACTTTATTCGCTGCCGAAGGCTTCTCATACATGTTGGATAGCGCCTCCATCATACCACGTGCTGTGGTTTCTTTCATGATGTTAAACGCCACATCTTCCGACAACGACAAAGTAATACAAGCCCTAGCTTTCTTGTCTAACTTCTTCCAATCTGCTTCTGACATCTTTTCTGGTTTTTCATCCTCAAGCACTACATCTAAGTCTTTCTGACAAAGTAACGCTTCAATCTGCATCTTCCACCAACCAAATTTCTGTCCATCAAACTTCTGTATCGAAACCTTTCCATCTTCTGCCATGACAATGACTAAAACGGAAAAACTAGATAAAACACATACAAACACGCAATGGCACGGGCCTGAACTTAACGACTGTTCTACTGAACTCTGTTAAACAATCAACCTATTTAACGCAGCGGAATATTGAACTGAAAATCAGAAACTGAAACTTTAAACTGAAACAATAAAACCTGACAAACGCGGTTAGCACTGGTTCCCGGTTTCTTTATCGTTTCTTCTGATTAACAACGGTTCTTCAATAAAATAGGATATTGATTCAACTGTTCTTTGCTCAATTGAAAAACAACAAAAATAAAACTTGTGCCCAAACAAAACAGCCCCAACTGATCGAAGAAGATTGCTGGAATAAAAGAAAAAAAAAATTCTCTTTTCTATTTCCTTAGAACGTCGCACCAAAAAAAAAATAACAATCTGCTTTATTTCTTTGTGCAACTACTAAGCTTCTAGAACCTTGGAAGTTTGCTTAGATCACATAAGACAAATCATCTTTGACTTTTGATGCCTATTCAATTTGTGATGAACTGTTACGGTGGTGGCTTAATATTGGACGTGCGATTATATAAATCGCAGACCGCTGGGTTTCTTTCGACTACGACTGCCAAGATACAACCCTAGATCGACCCAATTCTTCTCCTACAATCGTGTTCTTCGTGTGATCCGAACCTAAGCTCTGATACCACTTGTTAGGATTAAACACACACACGAAACTGAACACACACACAAAAGCAATAAACGAACACGAGGATTTAACGTGGTTCGGTCTAAACTGACCTACGTCCACGGGTGGCAACTATATATTCTTTATTGAGTAACAAAAGATTACAAGTACATAATGTTGTTTATATAGAGACTAAACTAGGGTTAGTAAATTATTATGCAAGAAATCTAAACCGGGCCGGGCTTCGGTCTGGCCACCCTACACCCATCTGCCCTTTGGACTTCAAATAATAAATCGGGCCAACAAAAGGCCTACGAAACCCAACAATTTATGTATGTGAAGTTTGGAATTTAAGAAAAGGTATTGTAGCATTGAGTTGAATAAAGGTTAAGGATTTGTTTATTTAGTGAAACTGAATATATATGTATTTTATATGCTTATAGCCGAGGGAGGTATATAGGTGGTTCATAAAAAACAAATTTTAAGTTATGTTTCATCGAAGTCTTTGTTAGTTTGTTTTACTATAATGGCAAGTAGGCTATTGGCCTATTGCCAACTTGCTTAACATTTTAGTTTTTACTTTTATTTTTTCAAACCGTGTATATTATCAACAAACCCCAGCCACAACTGGAGAGAGGCCAAACAACATCCAAAGAAAAGTTACATTAACTCAAAGTTACATCAATTTGACGAATTTAAACTTTATATTTCGACTTATATTTGAACCATAAAAAGGCAAACGACTTTATATCTCCTATAACCCTCTTAATCTTGACCTCTTTACCTTCGAACACTTTATCAATTTTTACCTTCCAAATCCTCCAACATGTGATTATCACGATCCCATGAAAAGGGTCCTTCTCGACAGAAGATCGATTGATTTGTGAAGATCCAACAAGTATCTAACTGAAAAACCAAATATAGAGGAAACTTTACTCCAATGACTAACATGATTTCACACAATAGCTACGACCATACATCCAGTAGAAATATGGTAAGCCGATTCCTTGCCTAAATCACAAACTACTTGATTAACAATAAGAGTGTTAATAATAATAATAGTAATAATAATAATAACAGTAACAAATGAGGTGATGGTCCATTGGCAAAGACAAAACCTTTAAACATCTAGGTTTTGGAAGGGGGTATTGGATTCAAGTCTTATAGTCAACAAGGATTAAAAGTTCACTATTCAAAATAATAATAGTAATAGTAACTAATTAAAAAGTAATTATTTAAAAAATATATTATTCATTTTATTTTTCAATGGTAACTAATTAAAAATAAATGACAAGAAAACAAATTAATGAACAATTTAGTAAGCAGTAAGTGAAAATATATGTATGATTTTATATTTATTTTTATTTTTTGTTACCGTGGGTATGTAAGTGGTGTGCATAAAAAACTTTATGTGTGTTAATTTTAAGTTCAGATCTTTCAAAATCAATTTAACTAGTTAATTAATTTAAAATTTTAATAGTTTCATTCACAAGTGGGACAACTTTCACCGGAAATTATGATGGGACAAATTACATTGGGATTTGGGAATGCAATATAAAGATGCATTTGTCATGAACTATATACGCACATTTAAGTATGTTTTATAAAAATTTAAAAGTTGATACTATATTAGTGAAATAATATTATAATTTATCATTTATAAAAACTCGAATCTATGACAGAAACAAAGCAAATAATTGAAATTGCATGTAGATTTATGTATCCGATTCGTCATGTGCGTATTGTACAGTCTTTCAATCCTAGAAAGGTGAAACTTTTGCCTTTTATGTAACAAGATTATATCAAAATCTCATAGATACTTTCTTGTATCATTTAATCATTACGTAACTAACTTTAAACATGATACACATAATAATATGAACTTATTAATTTAATCTCGTCACGATATGTTAACAACTTAAAACATAATTGATCTTTTATTCAATACATACAAATGTAAAATTTTGATTTACATAATAATATGATTTACTAATTCAAAGTCCTATCGTTAGTATCCTATGGAGAGAGGATCGCATATTTGCATTTGAGACACGAGCCCGATTTATATATAACCAGTTTATCAGACAAGGCCCATAGATGGGTATAACATAAAAGCGAGCAACAGCCCATATGGCCCAAATTCAACCGAGCTCGGACCCATATTTCCACTACATGAATCAAACCCATACCCGAAGTCCCGAACACAAGTTTTCGACCCATAAAAAACCAACTAAATTGGCTTGTTTTATTTGCACATTAGTTTTATCTAGCATGTGGCACTAATAATAATTTCATTTTGCCTTAATCATCGGTTCATTACTTGTGTCAACATTATCAAAAGGTTAAATCAAATTGATATAATATATGTATCAAATACGACATATTATGTTAACTTGTAACTTGTAAGAGGTAAAAATGAGTGTCTTAAGCCAAATTGACATAACACCCACAAAATATCGGTTTTCGAAAGATGCCTTGTTGTTTATTTTGTGAACTTGGATGATGAGTTCGATCATATATTCAAACCTTTAAACCTGTGATTTTTATTTCAATCTTCATAAATAATCAGTAGCCTGGATTAATCTATGAATCGTGTTATAACTTTCAGATAAACCTATTTCGCCGGTTACACGCGATTGATTTATCGGATATTACAGAGATTTCTCTTTATTGGAATTGGATTTGTATGTTTATTGTGAATGCCATGAAGAATATAACATGGTAACCGACGTTATGTTCTCCGATTTTCGATCGATTGAAATCTATCTGAATATAGCCTCCACAATCTTAATTAAGATTGATGTCATGTGTTTTAACCCAAACCCAATTAATTAGTAGCCCACTAATGATAAATTAAGGCCAAAGTTATTATTTTAATGAAAAAGTCTTAATAATAAGACTCAAATAACATTTAGAATTAAATCAAGCTCGCACTTCCACGTAACCCAACTTGTTTAATCTCTAACGCTACTTACTTAATCGACAAGTTAATCCAATATACTATATATTAATAACACTAAAATTACCTAACTTATCTCTCATTTAATTTCCAACCAAACAACAATTAACAAACAACCTAAATGTTTGTGCATTTGTTTGATAACGATAAAGAGTCCTTAAATTAATATTTATGCATGCATAGTTCACGCCACGTGTAGTTTGAAGTTTGAACTTAAAAATATTGAAACCAATAAACTTACACTCAACGTAATACCTCCATCTTGAAGTCAAATGCCTTCACCAACACAGCAATCAATATATTTATTTATTAAACAAGGCAAAGATAATACATATTTAATTATTTATACAAAACTATACATGGTATCCTCCTTTAATATCTATTTGAAAAATGAAATTTCAAAGAACAGGTTATGCAACTAAAATCAAAGTTTAATTAATAATCAATGAAATCCTTAGGAAAACAAATTAGTAATATAATTGACGTACTTTTTTAATATTAATAAGTAATCAAAATATTAATACTGGGAAAAACAGCATTAATGCACTAAAAACGAGTCCATATATATACAACCTTAAACCATTAACTTACATATACACATTTCACGTAGTCTAGTGAGTTCCGACACACGGGACAAGTACGATGAACCTTCAACCATGTATCAACACAACTTACATGAAACAAGTGCCCACATTCTGGCAACAACCTTAGCATATCCGTTGCTTTATAATCCGCTAAGCAAATAACACAATCGGAGCCATAATAACTGTTATGGTGGTCCGTTAATTCATTGTAAACAAACGTAGGCAAAGTTTCCATGACATCATCTTGATGACTTTCGAGTTGCAAGTCGTGTTTACATATGTAAGAAATACAGAAGATGACAAAGATGATCAAGAGAAGAAAGAAGTATAACCCGAGAACGTAGGCGGCCGTGTTGGTGCTGGTGTAGATTGGTTCTCCGGTGTCCATTAAGGTATTGATGGAACTATATGATATTGTGTGTGTATGTATACTAAGGGAATTGTGATATTGGGTTGTTTATTGGTGGAGTTGAAATTTAATGGTGAATGATGCGTCCAATAAAGTCATACAAAACCTAAATAACCTATAATAGTGTAGGGGTATGGTACTAAACCCGGTTTTACGACCCTAAATTTATTATGTTTGGCTTATTTTATTATATGGACTAATACAATGTTATTGGGCTGAGGGGGTTTTATGGAGGTAACCCTAATGGGCCTACCATGATGGTGGCCATGAGACTCTATATAAGGAGGTCTCCACCTCCTTATTGAAGGGTCATGCTCAATAAGAGCCACCACCACTTTTTTTTGTCTGTGAACAAGAGATCTTTTAGATTTCTTAGCAGTCACCTCCACACCCCCGAAAAACCATTGCTGGTCTCAAGCAGCTGAAGAAGAAGATCAAGACGTGGTTCGTTCATCTCGAAAATCCGTGGAAACATCGTCATGGATCAGGTCAGATTCATTTCATGCTTCGACATTGGCGCCATCCGTGGGACGGCAACGAACTACCCTTCGATCTTCATCTCGGCTGTCAGATCTCTCCCAGGAAAAACCCAGATCTGGAAGTTTACAGAAAAAGGCTTCAAAGCTTGTTCTATTAAAGCTCAAAAAGATCCATAGATCTAAAAGAGGCTTCCAGATCTGTGCGAAAAGAAACAGCCGGACTCGAATGATCAAGTCTCCGAATCTGTGATGGTTTTAAATCTGCTCCGAGCTTCAGATCTATCCAGATCTGATTTACAGATCTAGATCTAGATTACAGACCTGGATTTTAGGTTTAAAATTGCAGGTCTAACTCTTAAATTGCAGATCCAAAAATTACCAGATTTCCGCCGCCATGTACACGCACCCGCGGATGCTCATTCCGCAGCCGTGCATGTGCCACCGCGGAAACCACGATGTGGGTTTTGCGCAAGAGACCTCCGCCATGCACGCGCACTCGCGAGTCACCACTCCATCGCCGTGCATGTGTGCATCAGGCCTCACGCCAAACTTCAAGGTTGGGAATCCTCATAATATCCCATATGGCTACGCGCCAAACTTAAAGGTTGGGAATCCTCATAATATCCCATATGGCTACGCGCCAAACTTCAAGGTTGGGAATCCTCATAATATCCCATATGGCTACGCGCCAAACTTCAAGTTTGGGAATCCTCATAATATCCCATATGGCTACGCGCCAAACTTAAAGGTTGGGAATCCTCATAATATCCCATATGGCTACGCGCCAAACTTAAAGGTTGGGAATCCTCATAATATCCCATATGGCTACGCGCCAAACTTCAAGGTTGGGAATCCTCATAATATCCCATATGGCTACGCGCCAAACTTCAAGGTTGGGAATCCTCATAATATCCCATATGGCTACGCGCCAAACTTAAAGGTGGGGAATCCTCATAATATCCCATATGGCTACGCGCCAAACTTCAAGGTTGGGAATCCTCATAATATCCCATATGGCTACGCGCCAAACTTCAAGGTTGGGAATCCTCATAATATCCCATATGGCTACGCGCCAAACTTAAAGGTTGGGAATCCTCATAATATCCCATATGGCTACGCGCCAAACTTCAAGGTTGGGAATCCTCATACCACATGCTCATGCACCACATATGCTCACGCATCACATATGCTCACGCATATTACACATGCTTACGCATCACATGCTCACACATATCACAGTCTACGCGCACGCGCATGCAACATCTGCGCGCGGCGCGGGACATAAAGCCTGCGCGCACGCGTATGCAACATCTGCGCGTGGCGCATAACACAAAACCAAAGCCTATGC